>NC_067398.1:715189931-715222431 GCF_016432865.1 Antechinus flavipes | reverse complement strand
GCTTTGGTGCCCTGGGGTCCCTTGCTAGACATGCGCTGCCCGGGAGCCCCCCGAGAGCTCTTTCACTCCAGACGATGTTCTGCTGTGCCCCATTGGATGGAGTTGTCTATCCTGGGAGCTCCTCATCTTGATGACGTCCAGGGCAAGAACGGAGGCAGTCTCCTGTCTCTCGGCGGTCCCTCCTGGCCGTCAGCCCTCCTCAGGTGTGAGCTTTCGGAGGGCCGGCTCTGTTTCCCCGGTGCCATCCCCCGGTGCCCAGCCTGGTGCCGGCCCCACGGTGGGATCTCAGCAGTACCTCCTTGGCTGGAGAAGGGTACGGGGAGGGCCGGGAGGGGCCGTGGGGATTGGCCAGCCCCTGATTTCTGAGCGAAAGGAAGGAAGCTGCTTTTCTTCTTGGGTGGTTTTCGGTTAAGAGATGACAGGAAGATTCTTTGAACGGCGCGATGGAACTCCATTCGCTCAAGGGATTCTCATTCAGAGAAAGTGAAAGCGCGGGGCCCTGTGAGTCACGGTGTCTCCTGGGACCATTGGGCCCTTCTCCCTGCTACGCCCAGCCCCGTTTTAAGCTTATTAATGAGTTATTAAAGCGTCTTCTCCATCCCCACCCCATGAAGCCCACCCGCCAGGGCTGCGATTCTGCTTTTTACAGATAAAGAAGGGGGGGAACCACTTCCTGAGGTCAGCTGGGACGTGGCAGGTCTCCCGTCCGGCGTTTTTGCCGTGTAGACGTTCTGTCCCCAGGGTCTCGAGGAGATGGATGGAAAAAAGGGGCCCGAGTCGGAAGGGCCGAGAGGCTGGAGGGGGAACCTGGGGCCCTGGGGTTCTCCGGGGGCCGGGCGGCCCAGGGCCGGGGAACCCTGCACCAAGTGCAGGAGACTTGCCTAGCACCTGGCTCCGTGCCCAGGAGGCTGGTGGTTTCCACACACAGATGTCCCAAGAGTGGTGGCGGGTTGGGAGCCGGAGAAGAGAGATGGCTTCCTCTCCACCCCCCACCCCATCTCGGGGCCCCTTCCCTCTCCCGCAAACCACAACCATGGGCCCTTGCCTTCCTAGGATGTCCAGGAGAAACAGCTGACGGCCGGGGTGACCACAGACCTCAGACGGAGCGGGCCGGGCTGGAGGCGTGGGGCCTGACCCAGCATCTCCCCTTCTGGAGGCAGGAACGCCCCCTCCCCGTCCCCCGTGGGTGTGGGTGCGTGACACCCTGGGGGGAAGACGCTTAACCTCAAAGATGGTTGAATTCGAAGAATTAAAGGAGGAGCCCGGGGTCAGAGAAACGACCGCCCATTGACTCCGCCCGGACACATTTTTCGGGGTCGTGTTCCCAGAAGACCTGCCCCCACCCCCATCCTGGGAGGTGCTGGCCGGCCGGCGGAGCATAAAGTGGCCCCGGGCCCACGAGGCCCTCAGTGTGGAGGAGTCTCTGGCGAGGGAGGCCCCGCTCCAGCTGCCGGCACGCAGTATGTGGGCACGGCCCAGACTGAGCTCTCTCTTCGGTACGTACTTCCTCCCCGTGCCCGTGCGCTTCAGGCGGGCGGCGGAGCCGGGCCGGGGCAGAGCTGGGAAGCCGCGGGCACCCCCGGACTCAGGGACGCGGCTCTCTGCGGGCATGAGCTGCTCGGGAGGGATCCCCAAGGAGCGGATGAATGGGACTGAGGGATCCCCGAGAGAGAAGCGTCAGCTGGAGGCCCCAGGGGGTCCCCTGGGGAGGGGCTCGGGGGGAGGGGGCAGGAGGAAGGAAGGGGGCTCTCTGCAGGTCAGGTCCAGGTGCATGTGGCTAGGCCAGGAACAGAGTCTTGGTCTCCGAATCCTCTCTGGCTGGCTCCAGAACCCCCTCCGGCTGGCTCCGGAACCCCCTCCGGCTGGCTCCGGAACCCCCTCCGGCTGGCTCGGACCCCCGGGATTGGGGTGGAAGCAGCAGGCCCGGGCACCGGGCACTCCTGGCTCGGCTCGTGGCTCTTGGGCAGCGTGCCCGATATAACAAGACACACTTAGCTGCGCACAGACTTAATCACACCCACAGCCCGGCCCCACAATCCCTCACAGCGGCAGCGCTCTCTTCCGAGGGTTCTAGGTCTTATACACGCCTTTGCTCCCCCACCCGTTCACACTCCGTCTCCTTTCATTCTCACGCCCCTGACTCTAGGGCCTGTGATTTCCTTGGGGGGGGGGGAATGGAACAATTTGCTCAGGGTCGCACAGGCTTCCCCCCGGTGAGTCCCCAGCAGAGGCACAGGAACCCCGGCCCAGAAACCACCGGGCGCCCACATACCCTCGGGCGCTGCCCAGACAGGGGCCCATCCTCCGGCAGACGGGGGCACGTCCCCAAGCGCGGGAAAGGCCCGCAGGGAGCCGCCAGATCCCCCCGCTTGTTAAGCAAAGGAGGAAGAGGCTCCTGCCCCAGCAGCTCCCCATGGCCCCCTGAAGCTCCCGCCCCGGGAAGTTTGCCCGCAGAGGACAGAGCAGGTCTGCACACACCGTCCGCTCCGACTTACGTGCGTGCCCGCCGTCTGGCCCCATCACTGTAGCGGATGCCCGGGGATGGGCGGGGGGTGGCGGGAGAGGCACTGGCCGGGGCCGGGCCAATGGGTGCCCTCGGGAGGCTGGGCTCCCTGGAGCCCACCCCCCGCGGCGGGACCCAGTGAGTTCTTAGGAAATGAAGAAGCAGCTGTCGCCACTTTCCTTTCGTTGCGAAACCAGTCCTTCCGACCATGTGGTTGCCCGGTGCTTGGCACCCGGGCCAGGGGCAGGGCCCGCTCCCCTCCCCCGCCTGCTCGGCCCTCTCCGAGGGGGGCCAGACCAGGTGGGCCGGTGGGAGCCAGGGGTTAGATTTGGGAAGCTCAGAAGCCAGGTTGCCTGCTGCAGAGAGGGAAACTGAGGCACAGGGAGCTGACCTGCCTGGCGTGAGCCAGCTAGAAAGCAGAAAAACTGATACCTGACCCCAGGCCTTCTGACACCAGAACCAGTAGGGTTTCTGCTGGACCACTGCTGAAAGCAACCTTGGAAGTCAGCAGATCCCTGCTTCTCATTTTACAGATGAGGAAACTGAGGCACGGGGGGATCAGGTGGCGAGGCAGGATTTGAATCCAGGTCCTCTTAAGCCCTAGTTCAGTATTGTAGGAGTAGACTGAACTTCCTTTGGGCTGATCCCACCAGAACTAGACTGTCAAGCCCGTGGCCACCCTCCCAGACCAGTCCTCCCTCTGAGACTACCTGGAAGAGGCCATCTCTCTCCTGATCCGCTGGCATGGGGAGGTCACGGGGATAGGAAGAAGGCAAGCCAGAAATGGATGCTTCCCTTCCTACTGAAGAGAGGGGTGAGAGCCCTGCCTTGGAGCCCAGGGATCTGAGTGAGAATCCTGCCTGCCGGCTCCCAGGCTCCCGGGGGGAAAGACTCAAACCCATCCTTTGGAAGTCATGCAGTTAGGAGGTGGCAAAGTTAAGTTTTAACCTTGGCCCTATGGCGGGTATATGGGCAAGTCATTTCCCCTCTCTGGGCCTCAGTTTCTCCCTCCTGAAAATGAGACGATTTCCTTCCAGCACCAACTTATTTCCACTCAATAACTGGGCTCTTTCCATTCCAGGACCAAGTCGGTCCTTCGGGTCCCCGTCCTCCCCCAACCATGACATCCCTGCTCTCTCCCACTCCAGGCTTGACCTGTGGTCTCCTGTGGCTGTACCCAGTGCCTACCATCTCCTGTCCCAACTACCAGACGGCTCTGAGCCAAGTGAAGAGCATGCTAGAGATGGATTGGCTGCAGTCATTCGTAAGTCCGACCCCATCCCCGAGCCCAGAGGACTGTCCTCCTTTTGGTCTAGGAAGGTTTCCCTGCTGGGCTGCAGAGTGAGCATCCAGGGGGCAGAACGCTGGCCCTGCCTGGAATGAGCAAGCCGCTTAACCTACGTGACCTAACTTCCTCATCTGTAAAATGGGATCATAAACGGGGCTCGATGCCTCCCAAAGCTGTGAGAATCCCATGATGTTTATGTCTGCATAACCTACATCTCTAGGCGCATATGTTGCTTATTTAAATATTAGCTGTGATGATGATGAGTGATCTTAATTCCTGTAGACACAGCTCCTGATCAAAGCAAGGAATAAGAGGTACCATAAATTTATAGATGGAAGGCTCTATAGAGACCCAGTCCTCCATCTTTTCTTGTAGTTGATGTCCCACTTCATGATCCCATTTGGGGTTTTCTAGACCAAAATCTGGGAGGGTTTTGCCGTTTCTTTCTCTAGCTCATTTTACAGATGAGGAAACTGAGGCACACAGGGTGAAGGGACTTGCCCAGCCTCACACAGCTTGGATTTGAACTCGGGAGGATGAGTCTTTGATTCCAGACCTGGTGCTCCCCAGCTCCCCCAACCCCTTCATTTTACAGATAAGGAGACTGAGGTCTATAAGGATACATTGTTATGCTCCCCCAAACACTTCTTGGGCCTTTTCTCTGTCCCATCTCTTCCATAAGATTGTTTTTTGAAGCCCTCGAGTCCTATTCTCACCTATGTAAAAATGGGGCTCATTGAATAAAGCTCTAGCAAGAAGGAGTGATAGGGGCGGGGGGAGGGAGAGCCAGCGGGTGGCAGGGTCATGAAAAAGCAGAAGAGAGCGTTGGAGAATGGAGGGTGACTGACAGAGCCAAAGGCAGCCCACGGAGGGGTCATGGAGGATGAGGAGAGAAGAGGACCTTGGATTGGGCAACTAGGAAAGCGGTGCTGTCAGGGAAGCGATGAGGTCAGAAGCCAGTCTCAGCGGGTTTGGAAAAACTTCCTAACAATCAGTTCAGTGACTTCTGCTTGGGAGGTGGGGAGTTCCTGTAGCTGCAGGGATTTAAACAGAGGCCGGATGATGTCCCACGTGGGATTCAGTGACTCGATGCAGTCTGCAGAATTCCTCCTCTTTTCTCGGTCTCAGTTTCCCTATCTGTCAAATGAAGAAAATGGACTGAATATTCTCCACAGTCCCCTTGAGCTCGAATGCTACCAAATTTATGGTGTGACAGCTTTGTCCTTGTCTGTCACCATCATAGCTAATTTATGTGGTGTGTTAGGGTTTGGTGAGGCTCACGATCTCATTTGATTCTCCGAAGGACTCTGGGAAATAGGTTCTGTTATTATTCCCATTTTATAGATGAGCAAACTGAGGCCAAGGTCATACATTTAAGGGAATGTGTGAGGCAGGACTCTTCCCAGCCACTAACTATGGATGTTCCCCAAGGCTCTGCCTTGAGCGCTCAGCTCTTCTCCACTTACCATCAAGCCGAGATCTGCCTCTTTCTTACCCACGTTCCGCCCTCCTGGGCCAAGCAGGACAAAGTCAATCCTGCTCCCAAACAACGACCCCTCTACCTCTCTCGGCTCTCAGCTCTTATGGAAGCTTCTCTTCTCAGCCTAAATATTCCCACTTCCTCTAGCTCATCCTTCTGCATAAGGACATCATCCGGCCTCTCAAGTCAGAAATCCCATTTTAACACTTATTCCTGTCTCTTCATCTCCCGGGGCCACGGTCCCTTCCCAAACCAGATCTATAATCCCATGAAATCATTTCCTTTCTTTGATGTCGGGGCCCTCGTTCATAAAATGGAGGGATCGGGAAATCTGGGCTCTCAGCTCTTTCCAAGTCTAGATTGATCAACCTATTGCCCCAAGAGCTTTGGGAAGGGCTTCCTCTGGCGAGCCAAGGTGGCCGTGTTCGGGAACTTTGGCCGCTGAAGTGGATGCCCCTTAATTAGCCGTGAGAATAGGGCTGCTTGAGGAGCTAGGAAGCTCCCTGTCAGTGGAAGGCTTCAGGAAAAGCCCGGGAAGTGTTGGAGAAGGAATTCTGGGGCGGTTACTGGCTAAATTTGACCTTCTGTGATGGTGGACCTCAGTTTCCTCCTCTGTCACGTGAGGGAATGTGGCCTAGCTGATTCCCTCAGATCCCTCTCAGATCTCTAGGACTAAACACTCATCATTTGGGGAGCTTCCACTCTCGCTTGACCAGAGTTGGGGTCTTGCTTCTAGAAGTCCCCAACCCCCATCTCTTTCCTCCTCAGATGGATAAACAAGGCCTAGAGGCGTCCAATCTCACATTGGAGAGCTGTAAAATGTTCGACTACGTCCCCACGGTGGAGGCCCTTCAGAACCTATCTCAAGCCGCTTTCCTGTGGAACGTGAGCCGGAGCCTGCACCCTGTTGAACGGCGACTGGAGGTCTTCAAGGACTCGGACATCCGGAGATTCGTCTTGTCCATTCAAGGCCTCGATAACAACATCTGCTGTCTGCTTCGGAAGCTGCCCACTGGCCACACTGACTGCTCCCCGTCCGGAAGCACAGGGACTCTGCCCTCTAAGAAAGATCTGACCTTCCCACAGAAGCTAGAAGTGTGTGGGGCCATACAGTGGTACCAGAGCTTCGGGAAGGTTGTGAAAAAGGTGCTAGAGACTTGGGACGCGTCCCCTGGGCAGAGAAATAGGAACGGCCGCTCCCTTCTCCATGTCCTCCTCCGCCACAGGAGGGAGAGCAGGGCAGACTGATTCAAGGGGGCCAGTGCTACATTAGCCTCCAGGAAGTGGGTCCCAGCGGCCCTGCCTGAGGAGGTGGCCAGCCCACTGGATCGCGCTCGCCCCCTTCCTCTGGTTCCCACTCTGGGCTCAGAAATGTTGCACTTTAATGGGAGGAGGGGGGATTCCCGACCTCTCCCCACCTAGTGATCGACGGAGGGCTAGTGTTGGGCCGAACTCGCCCTCCCCCAGCCTCTCTCTTCTTCGAGGGCTGCCCGTTCGGGTCATGGGGCGGCCGGAGCTCAGTGCCCCGTGACACCTCATGAATCAGAAGCCGACTTTCCATTGATTCAGGGGTCTGATGACAAGGCTTGACTCAGGGCCCGGTGCGTGACCCGTTCCCGCCTTAGCCTCCCTTAGGGGGGCCCTCAGCTCAGTTCTTTCTGCTCTGACTTCACCCTCCCCACCTCTCCCCCCGGCCCCGAAGATCTTCCTTTGTCCAGGGCCGGAGTGGTTGGGTTGGGCCCCGGGGAGAAGTCAGGACAGTATATGGCCAGTAGGGGTCTCATGCTAAGGGGCCAGTCTCCCCTCCTGCACTCTCTTACCTCTTACCTCTAGAGATGACTCCCAGGGCAAGAAAGGGGTCACCCCCCTGGAGACATGGACCAACTTTATTTCGTGCCAACGGTCTGTCCCCTACCATGACTCCCTGAGATAGAAACTTTGCCACTCGGGGAGAAAGTGCTGCTGGACAGCAAGTGTCCCCCAGGGATGACCCCTCAAATCCCTTCTGGGAAGAGTCCCTGGGCTCCCAGACCTCCCGTCCCTGCCCACGCCCGAGGGCACAGGGAATAATTTATCAAGCTTCTATTTATATTTATTTATTAGACATGTATTTAACAATATGATATTGAGATCTGACATATTTAAAATTCAGCTATTTTTCTAAAGCTGCTGTGTGTGTCTGCCTGTTATCACATGGGAAGGGAAAGGATTGTGGGTAAAGACCTCACAGTGTCATGGCCGCCCGTTCTGAATGGGCTCCTGGAGTGGGGGGGTCTGGGGGGGCCAGGCTTTGCTGACTGGGAGGGTGATCACGGACTTAGTCACAGAAATAGCCTCCGAGTTCCTTGACGCCAATCACTGAGTGAGAGCTTGTATGGAGGGCGTCCGAGTGCGTGTGTGTGTGTGTGTGCGTGTGTGTGTGTGTGTGTGTGTGTGTGTGTGTGAGGAACAAGTCTAGGTCCCGATTCCATAACATCCTCTCTCAAGGGTCTGGGGGTGCCCTGAGCAGTCGGGGGATCTTATCTCGTGCTGTCACTCCAGCCCTCACTAGTTGAATTTTCTCCTCCGTTGACCCCCAGTGAGACTAGTTGTTCAGTTGTGTCCAGCCCTCTTTGACCCCATTTGGGGGTTCCCTGGTAGATGCCGAATGATCTGCCATTTCTTTCTCCAGCCCATTTTATAGATGGGGAAACTGAGACAAACAAGGTGAAGTGGCTTGCCCAGGGTCACGTAGCTGGATTTCAGTGCAGGACTTCCTGATTCCAGGCCCTGGAACTCCATCCACTGTGCCATCTAGCAGCCCAAGTTCTAGACTAGCATTCCAGTTCGGTCTGACAGGAAAAGTGATTATGGAGTTATACAAGAGCAAATATCCAAACTGCACCCCCACCCCCACCAGTCCCTTGCAGGTCATTTTTCCCATGCTGCCTCAGACTGTGGGCTCATGACTTCCCCAGAGCACTGGTCCCCCAGGCACATATCTCAGGCCAGCTGGCTGATGCTCCCCTACTCCTATCCTAGTTCCCGAGGAGCCTCTCGGTCCTGCATGGCTACAAAACTCAGGAGGAACTGTGGGGGACTGATGGCCGTTGGCTATTACATGTGGAATATATCGGCCGCATTTATTATGCACCTACTACATACCAGGAACTGTGCTAAATATAAATGGAAGCAGAAAGACAGTCCCAGCCCCCGAGGAGATTTCATGTGGATGAGGGAGACAGTCCCTAGAAGGAAGCTGAAGGAGAGGGTGGGGTGGGGAAGGAAGGGTTCAGGGAAGGATGAAGAAGCCTGACAGAAGCTTGGTGAGGGCCTCAGAGGGGGCTGCTAGCAGGAGCGGTCCCGTCCGAGAGACCCAGAAGGCCCACAGGAGCCAGCCTTCATTCTATGAAGAATGGAGGCTGATCCCAAGAGGAGAGTGAGGTGCCCAAGTCCTAGAGCAGAGCTCCTTTGGCTCTGACATTTGGGATGGGAATGAGCCACACCCCCAGCTCCTCCTGGTGAGCAGAGCTCCAGGTAGGCCAGAGAAATGTTTGCATGGAAGTGTAACTAGCTCAAGGCCAATGGAGCTTTGCCTCAGGGTGCTAACATAGAGTGGGGGCGAGTAGAAGGTGTCACTTCCCCAGTGGGGAGGCTGTTTCCTCTGCAGCCCTCTGGCCTTCTTCCCTTACTGAAGGCTATCTAGGGCCGTTCTGCCATAAAGAAGATGAGACTCCTGAGAAGAGGCTGATGGGGAAACTTCTTGGAAAGGGGAGTTCACCCAACTTGACTGATAACTACCCCAGTTCCAAATAACTGGCTCTCC
Organism: Antechinus flavipes; assembly: GCF_016432865.1. NCBI lineage: Eukaryota > Metazoa > Chordata > Mammalia > Dasyuromorphia > Dasyuridae > Antechinus > Antechinus flavipes. The sequence goes on along the minus strand of NC_067398.1, from coordinate 715,213,355 downwards.
AATACTCAGGGCTGGAAGGGGTCTCTGAGACTAGGGGGGTGTCAAGTGTGGACTGTGTAAGGGTCTCTTCTCCAGCTACGTGCTAGGGACACCGCTGCTGGAAGCCGGGCAGGCAGAGCCAGAATGGCTTCTGGGAGCTTACTCACTCCGTGGACAAGCGGGCATCCAGGCTCCCAGAGCAGATGTCTGACAAGGGCGAATCCGCATTCGCTCCCATTCTTACTTTTGGTTTACTCCACTTATTAGAAAGGCAGCTAAGTGACTCAGTGGATGGAGCTGAGACTGGATTTCAACACAGGACTTCTTGATGTCAGGCCCTAGAATCTATCCGCTGTGCCATCTAGCAGCCCAAAGAGACTAGCGCTCAGGCCAGTTTTATTTGGCACGAAAAGTGATTTTGGAGTTATAGAAGAACAAAATGAGTAAGTGAGTCAGGAAGACTCGTTCAAATCCAGCCTCGGACACTTACTGGCTGTGTGACCATGAGCAAGTCATTTAACCCTGTTTGTCTCAGTTTCCTCACCCGTAAAATGAATTGGAGAAAGAAGTGTTCAATCACTCCAGCCACTTTGCCAAGAAAACACCCAGTGCGGTCGTGTAGACTCAAGCGTGACTGAAAAACCACTTAGGAGACCAAAAAGCAAATTATTAGGAAATTCTCCCTTTCATCAAGCTTAAGTTGCCCCCAGTGTTCCTGGTTGTGTCCCCGGGGGCCAAGCAACAAAGTCCCATTCCTCTTCCCCATGACAGCCCTATGAGCACATGAAGACTCCTGGAGTCTTCTTGCCTCCAGGCTAAATATTCCCACAACTTTCAACTCTTTTCTCATATTGGCTTGGACTCAACTTCTTCCTGAAGAACTTCCAAGACGAGGTTCAATAATTCTAATGGTTAGAAAACCGTTCCTAAATCTCTGGGTCACAGCCCCGCCCCCTCCCCCTCACTGCCCCTGCTTTTGCCCTCTGGGGCCAAGTTGTTGTTCCTCCTTCATTTTCGAAGAGGACCAATGACATCATGGGTGATGTCTTGGCTTGCGTGTGAATCGGATCGGAGCGAGGCAGGATTGCACAAGTTGTCAGTCTCACTCTCTCTCCCAAGTGGACCAAAGCTGTCCCTGGTCCCTTGAGCAACCCTCTAGGGAGACAAGACTGGCCTCCACGACCGTTCTCGAGTCTCCTCCAAGCTAAACATTCGGAGTTCCTACAACTCTTTCTGCCATGGTATAGACCCTCGCTGTCCTGGTTGCCTCTGGATGCTCTCCCGCTTGGCCCGGCTGGGTGTCAGCTGTGTTCTCCTCTGGACCACAGCACGGCGCTCTCGATGGGATACAGAAAGGCCGAGTCTAGTGTACCTCTCACCTCCTCATTCCCGGCTCCCGATCCCAGAACCCAGGGTTCTAGCTCCATGTCCCCCGTGAGTGAGTCATAACGGGTACACAACTTTTATATGGACTGCTGTCTCATCTCACCTCTTCCCCATCCTGTGCTTGGGCAAGAGATTGATTTTTTACACTTCCTAAGAAGAAGACAGTCATCCTCACTGCATTTCATCACGCCAGACTCGGCCTGTAGTTTCAGACCATTTTAGAGTTTAATTCTGTCACTGAGGGCGTCTGCGATCCCTCTCAGCTTTGCATCATCTGAAAACTTCACAGTGAAAGCGACCGTTTCCTTGTCCAAGTCACTGAGAAAAAGGGCGCTGACCCCAGGGCCCTGCGGCGTCCCACTAGGGACCCCTAGGCCGCGACCATATCACTATTTCCACCTCAGCTCCCTACTCTGGCAAACGTAAAATAACAATTGTGGAAACCGCTACACCTCCCACCTCATTTTGTAGATGAGGTATCAAGGGCCAAAGAGAGGGGGGTCACAAGGTAATAATAATAGGTAATAATCAAGTGGCAGGACCAGCATGTTGTAGAGAAGCAGTTTCCCAGACTCCAGGGTTCAGTCTGACTTGGAACGACCTAACTGTGTCAGTGCCCAGAGACCATCCTTCCCCCTTCTCTCCAAAGACAGTGTAAGAACATTCTTCCTTCCTTCCTCCTAGGTCTGCCTGAAGCCTGTCGAAATGGAGATGAATCACGTCCTGTTTAGAAACTCAATAACCAATTGAATCCAAAACACATTTATTGGGCACCTATTATATTATTCTTCAGCCATTTCAGCCACATCCAACTCTCTATGACCCCATTTGGGGTTTTCTTGGCAAGGGCACTAGAAGGGTTTGACATTTCCTTCCCCCCCCCCCGGCTCATTTTCAAATGAGGAAACCGAGGCAAACCGAGTGAAGTAACTCGCCCAGGAGCAGATGAGTAATAAGTGTCTGAGATCACATCTGAACTCAGACTGCACACCAGGCGCTTTATCCGCTGCAGCGCCCCCTAGCGCCCCCTTTCTATGTAGAAGGTAACAAGTCACAACTACAGTCCAAAATTGCAACAGTTTCCTTTGGAAAAGGAAACAACATCGGGCATGGTTTAGTGATTTCTGTCTCCCGGAGTTGTTTTAAGGTCACCTAAAGCCCTCCATAAATGCTAGCTGTTATCATCACGCTCTGAGTCTTCCGAGATCAGTGACTGAATAATCCAGTCCGGAATTCCGTGATGGGGGAACATCCATCCAAGCGATTCTCCGGAGTTCCCAGAATCCACTGTTTTTTTTTACCCTTTCAAACATCCTAAGGTCGCTTATCTGCAGGGCTGTGCCAGAAGAGCTGGCATGGACTCACCGTTAAAATTTCTGGGCGAGCATTTACACCTCGGAAATGGATAAACAGACAGAGGAGGGCTTGATTTATTATTTTGTGCATTTCTAGACTTAAGAAAGTGATGGAGAAAGTGGGAATATTTTGATTAAATGTGAAGGTTCCAGAAGCCATTTGTTAAACCATTACCAGCATATTCCTGCGGGGCTGTCCCTAGACTTTAGAATGCAGACTTTTTGAGGGCAGGGGACCCTTCCAGATTTGTCTTGGTTTCCTTGTCTCCAATTCAATGTCTCGCTGGTTGTGGGTACCTGACGGTATGATGTTGTTGCTGTTGCTATTCGGTCACGTCCAACTCTTCATTACTCCATTTAAGATTTTCTTGGCAAAGATCCTGGAATGATTTGCTCTTTCTTTCTCCAAATCATTTTGCAGATGAGGAAACTGAGGCAGACAGCATTCAATGATTTGCCTAGCTAGCGTCTGAAGCTGAATTTGCATTCCAGACTAGGAGATGGAATTAGCATCTGCCCTGTTTCCCAAAGACCACAGCCAGGGTACTTTTATTTATTTATTTTTTTTGCTGAGGTAATTGGGGTTAAGTGACTTGCCCAAGGTCACACAATCAGAAGGTGTTAAGTGTCTGAGGTCACATTTGAACTCAGGTCCTCCTGATTTCAGGGCTTGTTCTTTATCTACTGCGCCACCTAGCTGCCCCTCAGAGGATTCTTAATAACATAATCCCAGGAGAAGTTGTCATTTTCTATCCTGCAGTTGTTGTTATATAGCAGACCCTACAAAGAATAGTGAGTGGGGGGCATTTTTCAATTGCAGCCAAAGGAGGAACTCAGGACCGGCCTTGTACAGAGACAGTGGTTACATGTGAGGAGTGACTCAAAAAATCTGGGAAGATTCTGTTATCTGGAAATCTCTTTGCCAGGATGCCTGAGATTCCCCCATTCGAACTTTGCTCCTGTGACTTAAGCAATACCTTCTTCAAATCCCTCTTTTATCATGCAGATAGACGAGTAGTATTGGAAATAGTAAGGGGCTAGGGAGTGGGGGCACAGCAAATAATAATAACTACATTTTTATAGTTCTTAAAGGTTTAAAAAGTGCTTTATTTAATGCTCACGGTAATCCTGTGAGTAGATACTATTGTGGGTGAAGAGAAATACGTGGCCCAGGCCCTGTAAGATCAGTCAAGTACAAGGATGACAGGTACAGCCCCGATCTCAGCTGAGCATAGAATCCCCGGAGTGTGGGTGTGAGGGGTAGGACTCCGAAAGCCCTTAATGTCCATTGTATGTTTCTAATAGGGCTTAGATCTACCTGGGACATTACTGATCATGGCGTCCAGATTGGTCCAGCTCAAGTGCCTTACTTTACAGAGAAGGGAAGTGAGAACATGGAAATAACCCTGAGCTTGGAGACCTGCTCTTCCACTTACAAGCTGTGTGATCCTTGACAGGTCACTCTGCCTGCCTCAATTTCTTCCCCTGTAAGATAAAAGCATGGAGCTAGATGGCTTCCAGATCTAGGATCCTAAGTGACAAGATGATCTTGTCATGGCCCAGAATTCTGGGCCAGCTCCTTGCCTCTGGTTCCACTGTATTCTGACTTGCCCAGGGTCGTGCTGTGAATCAGTGGTAGACCCAGAGCTCCTGCCTCCCAGGTAAGAGGGGGAGGGAAAAGTCAGGGGTGTGGCTGATGCCCGGGATGGGAAATCTCCCCAGCCTGCCCCAGCCTTGCCTTCCGGCTTCCAACCCTAGCTCAATCATCTCTGCCTGCGCCTGTGGTAGAGGGGTTTTCTTGATTGAGTCTGCTGGGAAGTCGTGGGTAGGAGGTTCAGGGTGGCACGTGGCGGGGAAGTGCTGGGCAGTGGGAGCTACCAAAAAGTATCACAGGCTGGGGAGGGAAGGAATCATTAACCTCTCAGGCTGGAAGGGATCTAGGAGATCTTCTAGGGAATTCCCTGAAGAGCAAGCTGAAGTGGTCACCCAGCCCTCCAATGGTGGGGAACTCATTCCCCTCAGAGGCAGGCTTTCCCATTTTGGATGGGTCTCAGCGGGAAGGCTTCCTTTTCATCAGGCCTAAATCAAACTCTTTATAACTACTTCCTTCTGTCCTCTAGGATCACGGGGAACAACTAGGATCTCTTCCATGTGATCTAAAAGTTCTCTTTCAGATCTTCATAAGTAGTTCGTGGGTGTCCCCAGAACCTCCTCTTCTCCAAGTGAACCATCCTTAGTCCTTTCCAACCACTTTTCCATAGCAAGGATTAGAGGCACTTGGACATCCCAGCTGCTGGTTCTTTATATAGCAGACCCTACAAAGACCAAGGGGTCCCGGGCCAAGTTGTGTCCCACAGATATGCTTAGATTTATCAAAGCCTATCTTAATGAGGCTTCCAGACCAGAACATCATCCTCCACATGGAGTCAGGTCAGGATAGTAGATCAGAACCACTACAGTCTTAGACATAAGATTGAGGTCACATTTACTCTTTTGGCCACTGATGCATAGGGCGCCTTCGAAAGCTCCCAGGTCTTTTTCAGAAAAATTGGCATCTAATGAATCCTTTCCCATCTTGTATTCCTGAGGCTGTTTTTTTTTTTTCAATGTTCTTTGAAAAACACTTAATTTTTTTATTATAGCTTTTTATTTACAAGATCTATGCATGGGTAATTTTTCAGCATTGACCCTTGCAAAACTTTCTGTTCCAACTTTTCCTCCTCTTCCTCTCCCCCAGATGGCAGCTAAACCAATACATGTTAAATATGTTAAAGTATATGTTAAATACAATATATGTATACATGTCCATACAGTTATTTTGCTGCACAAAAAGAATCGGACTTTGAAATAAGGTAAAATTAACCTGAGAAGGAAATCAAAAATGCAAGTAGACAAAAAAGAGGGAGTGGAAATGCTATATAGTGTTCGTACCATGAGACTGATTTTTTAAAAACCTGTTTAAGACTTTGCATTTATTTGTACTAAATTTTAACTGATAAAATTTCAGCTAATGTTCTAGCCCATCAAGAGCTTTGTGGATTTTGAGTGTCATCCAGCATGTTAGTTATCCCCCCCTAGTTTTGTGCCAGCTCTTTTTTTTCCCCAAATCTCTGATTAAAAAAATGCCAAATGGTGCATGGCCAAATAAGACTCCAGAGGTCCTTCTCTAGAGACCTTGTTCCAAGTTAACAATAATGACCGTTATTTGAGGTCTGGCCCTTAGACCTATTCTGAAACTACCTAATTGTATTATCAGCTATTTTAGTCTATATATCTTTTATCTTTTCCATAAGAACACTAGATACTGTTTTGCTAAAATCTGGGTGCTCTCTTTCTCCTCCTCCTCCTCTTCTTCCTCCTCCTTTTCCTCTTCCTTCTCCCCCTCCTGCTTTTCCTTCTTTTCTTCCTCTTCTCCTTCCTCTCCTCCTCCTCTTTCTCCTCCTTTTCTTCCTCCTCCTCATTCTTCTCTTCCTCCTTCTCTTTCTTCTCCTCCTAGGTGCTCTTGCTCTCTCTCTCCTTCTCTCCCTCCTTCTTTCTTCTCTTCCTTCTCCTCCTCCTTTTGCTTCTCCATCTCTTCCCCCTCTTCTCCTCTTCCTCTTTTTCTCCTCTCCGCCACTTCCTTTTCTTCCTCCTCATTTTCTCCTCCTCTTTCTCTTTCTCCTCCTTCTCCTTCTTTTTCTTCCCCTCCCTCTCCCTCTCCTCTTCATATTTACATTGGACAGGTACCATTGAATAGTGAATAAAGTTCTAGACTTGGAGTCAAGAAGAGTTGGGCTTAAATTTCATTTCTGATACTTACTAGCTGTGTGAAGTTAAGCAAGTCTTAGTCCCTCTGTACCTTAGTTTCCATGAGCTCCTTGAGAATAGGGGCTGTCTTCGGCCCTTCTTTGTTTCCCTGGAGCTTAGCATAGTGCCTGGCACATATTAGGTGCCAATTATTGATGACCAATCACATAAGCCCTTAATGAATGCTTGTTTGGCAGGATTTGCTCTTAATTATAAAATGAGGGGGCTGGACTCAAGGATATCTAAGGATCCTTTCTGCTTTAGTCCCATGATCCTTATGGAGCTAGATCTACAGCATTTGCTCCATCTACCCATGTAGTAGTGGAAAGAGTAGTGAATAGAGCACTGGACAAAATCAGGGAGCGGCCGAATTGAAATCCCAACTCAGCTCCCTCCTAGTGCTGTGTCCCACCTCATTTTCCTCATCTGTAATGTGAAAGTGTTGGACTAGGTGCCTTTAAGGTCCCTTCTAGCTAGAGAGCTAGGATTCTATGTGGAAGCGTATCCAAAAAAGGATGAGGCGGGTGGGCCCGATCCGTTCTGGAGAAAGCGAGACAAGTTCTTCGGGACTGTTATTTCTGTTTCTGGACTTCCGCTAACCATCCCTCTGATATTATGTTCTAGCTTTTTGCCAGAAATTCAAGTCAAGTCTCTGGAAGATAGCTTGTAGACTCCGCCCCCTTCCCTTTTTTGAAAATTGGAGTAATAGGGGCAGCTTGGTGGCCAGTGGATAGAGCATCAGCCCTGAAGTCAGGAGGACCTGAGTTCAAATGTGATCTCAGATGCTTAACACTTCCTAGCTGTGTGACCCTGGGCAAGTCACTTAAGCAAAAAAAAAAAAAAAATTGGGGGTGCTATTTGCCTTTCTCCAGTCCTGAGATGCCTTGCTCCCATTCACTGTGATCTAGCGGAAGTTCAGCAAACTGACTAGTAAAGCCTCCTGGAGATAGCCTAGGTTTTCGAGCTTCTGGGTCTGGGAACGGCCTTCTGGGAGGTGGCCGAAACGCAGGTTGTTTGCCCACTCCTCCTCCCCCCACCCCACGGGCTGACCGGCAGGACCAGAAGGAGGTCAGAAACTGGAATGTCCAGTAGCAAGCTTCCCAGAGTGGCTCGCTTAGCTCACTAGAGAAAACCCCCGAGTCCCCCGCTGGGATGTCATCGGAGCAGACGGGGAGCTGGGACCCTCAGTCAGTCAGTCAACAAACCCTGCTGAGCGGGGGAACAGAGAAAGGGAAAAGAGGGTCCCTGCCCTTGAGGAGCTCACAGTCTTGGGTGATAATGGATGGAAGGCTCTGGATGGAAGAGTCAGGAAGGAAGGTGTCTGAAGAGGGGATGGGAGGCCGGAAACTTGAGGAGTGAGAGCTGTCCAGGCCTGGGGGGCAGGAACAGTCCCTGGTCCTTTGAGGGGAGTTCTGCTGGGTTTTCTCCTTTCCACTTTTCCCGGGTTTTTTCCTGTTTCTTTCTTTCTTTCTGTCTCTCTCCCTCTCTTCCCTCAAAATCTCTTTTCCATCTCCTTTTTCTTCTTCCTCTTCTTCTTCCTTCTCTTCTCCCTCCTTTTTTTCTTTCAGTCTCTCTGTGTCTTTGTCTCTTCCTTTCTCTCTGTGTGTCTCTGTTTCTGTTTTTGTCTTTATTTCTTTTCTGTCTCCCTCTCTTTGTCTTTGTCTCTTCCTTTTGCTCTCTGTCTGTCTCTGTCTCTTTCTTTCTCTATGTCTCTGTCTCTCCCTCTCTCTCTTGCCCCAGGACCCTTGGTCTCCATCAGACTCTGTTCCCTCAATCACTTTTTTGTCCCATCTTCTCTTCTCCCTCCCCCTCCTCCTCCTTCTCCTTTTTCCTCCTTTTTGTCTCTCTTTTCTCTCCTTTCTGTCTCTTCCTTTCTCTGTCTCTCTGTTTTTGTCTTTGTCTCTCTTTTCTCTCCTCTCCATCTCTCCCTCTCCCTTTCTCCTTCTCTCTCTCTCTCTGTCTCTCTGTCTCTGTCTCTCTCTCTCTCCTTCCTCTCCTCTTCTCTGTCTCTTGGCCCGGGACCCCTTGGTCTCCCTTCGGGCTCTGTTCCCTGACCCATCCTCTGCCCCCTCCACTCTTTCCCTCCTTTCTCTCGCCCTCTCTCGGTCCCGTCTCCCTAGGCCAAAGAGCCGGCTGTGCCCACGGGGACAGAGCTGTGGAGGAAAGGTCGCAGTCCTGGGCCCAGGAGGGGAAGTGCCCCACCCCTCCACTTTCCTGGGAGACCAGGCAGCCTGTTGGGTTCGAAGGTCTAGGTCTGGGGGTGGGGGAGGAAGAAAAGGGAGGGGCAGGGAGGGGCAAGCAGGTGGTTAAGGAAGGAAGTTTTGGTTCCAAAGGGGCAGGGGCCCCTCCCTGGGCGGCCCAGGTCTCTTAGCAGGGCCTCTGTCCGTGTGGGGGCTGGGCCTGGGGGTCGGGGGAGGCCCGAGGGCCCTGCCTGGAGCCCAGGGCTTGTGGGGACAGCTAGCCTGGGCTGGGGGGGAGGCCAGTGGTAGGGAGTGTGCCCCCCACGCCCCAGGAGGAGGACCCTGGGTGCGGGATGGCGTGGCTGCTCCGGGACCCAGGGACTTGCCCCCGTGCATGGTAGGCGAGTCCCCGTCTGCGAGGGTTTCCTTTGGAGGGGGCAGCCGACCCCTGGCAGCCCCCGGGCCTGTGGCAGGTGTGAGTCAAAGCCGCTGGGGAAGCCTGTAGCCAGTCATGAGGAAGAGCTGGGCCAGTCATTGCCATATGCCCGGCCCCGGTCACCCAGCCCGGGCAGGCCCAGCCCCAGCTGCAGGGGAGTCATCGGTGACTCAGGCCCCAGCGGCGGCCACCGTGGCCAGTCCCCCTCCCCCAGCCCCCCCGGCCCTGCCCCTCAAGACCCTCTGAGGTCGGGACTGACGGGCAGATTCTGCCTGGACGGGGTCAAAGCCGGGGCTCAAGCCGGGGCTCGGGGGGCGTCCGCCTGAGTTTGCCCCTCAGCCCCCCTGGCCCTTTAACTTGGGGGGAGGTGGCGCGGGGAAGAAGGGGGGAGCAGCCGGGCGTCCTGGAAGGGAAGTCAAGTGGGAGGGTGGGGGGCGGGGTGAGGAGCGGCAGCCAGGCTGCGAGAGGGCCACAGCTCAGCAGGGAGCCGGGCCGGGGGTCCAGCTGGGGAGGCCGGGAGCAGGGAAGGCGCAGCCTCCTCCCAAGCCAGCCCGCCTGGAGCAGCAGCCGCCACGTGGAGACTCAGGTAGGATTCTGGGGCCCCGGGGGGCCGGGGTGAGGAGGAGCCGGCCCTTGGGGAGCTCTGCCTGGGGGAGGCAGGACCCCTCCCGCCCGCAGGCCTCAGAGGGACCAGCTTTACCTGGCGGTGAGCACGTGCCGGGTCCCAGGGCCCCGGGGGTTCTGCGTGTCTCTGGCCTGAAGGGGGGGGCCGTGTGCCCCCAGGCCGGTCCCGCCCTCCGCGTATGACCCTGCCGAGCCTCTGGCTCTGTGACCTTGGGAGCCTAGGGTTGGGCCTCAGTTTCCCCATTTGTCCGTTGAGGGGATTGGACTAAGTGGGATCTAAGGGCTGGGGGGTGTTCAGCGGGGGCCGCTGGGCTCCAGGGAGGGATTCCAGTGGGAGAGGGGGCAGACGTGACACGGAGGCTCCTTTCTCTGTCCCTCGGCGTCTGGGATAGTTCCGGGGCATCTCCTTCCTTGGGGAAGCAACGGCTTCCTGTGAGAACTGTGGACCCCGCCCTGGGCGGGGCGGGGGGCTTGGGGCCCTGACCGCTGGGAGCCCTGTAGCCTCCCCTGACCCGGGGCAGGCAGCAGGGGCAGAGTCAGCCTGCAGGACCTCGGGGGCAGAGCCCGGGCTCCCACGCCCAACCAGGTTCTTAGCTGGAGCCCCTGAGCGAGTTGCTTGCCCCGTCTGCCTCAGTTTCCTTATAAGTAAAATGGGAACAATTATAGCATCTCCCTCCATGGGCTGAGAGGATCAAATGTATAAGTAATATTATAGAGAAGTACTTAGCACAGTGGGTGGCACACAGTAGGTGCTTTGTACCTATTAGCTCTTATTATTAATGAGGACTGGGCCTAAGGTCAGAGGGCGCTCTAGGGGTCACTTTGATAGTGGCTGTGAGACCTCTGGGAGATCAGCAGGCGCTTCGGACTTCAAAGTGTTCTTAAAATGATGCTGGACCCGATGAAGTTCCCTGCTCTGACACGCCCTGATCTGAGACCCCTCCCACTCCTTACAGCCCAGCCTGATCTGCGACCCCTCCCACTCCTGACCGACAGCCTGATCCGAGACCCCTCCCACTCCTGACAGCTCAGTCTGATCCGAGACCCCTCCCACTCCTGACAGCCCAGCCTGATCCGAGACCCCTCCCATTCCTGACAGCCCAGCCTGATCCGAGACCCCTCCCATTCCTGACAGCCCAGCCTGATCTGCGACCCCTCCCACTCCTGACAGCCCAGCCTGATCTGAGACCCCTCCCACTCCTGACAGCCCAGTCTGACCTGCGACCCCTCCCACTCCTGACAGACAGCCTGATCTGCGACCCCTCCCACTCCTGACAGCCCAGCCTGATCTGCGACCCCTCCCACTCCTGACAGCCCAGCCTGATCCGAGACCCCTCCCACTCCTGACAGCCCAGCCTGATCCGAGACCCCTCCCACTCCTGACAGCCCAGCCTGATCTGCGACCCCTCCCACTCCTGACAGCCCAGCCCCAACATCCCCTGTTCTAAGCCCCCTCCCAGCTCTGACATCCCCTGTTCCAGCCCTGACACCCCCTGTTCCAAGCCCCTTCTCACCTCTCACATCCCCTGACAAAGGGGGAAACCGAGCCTCAGCGCCGGGGAGTTGCTTGCCCGGGTTTCACAGGGAATGAGGAGCTGACCCAGCTCCTCAGCCCAGAACTCTTTCCATTGCATCCTGCCGCCTCCCAGAAGGCCACGCTCTCGGGACCAGCCCATTCGGGGGCTTTGGGCCCTGGTGTGTGTGTGTGGGGGGGGGAGGGGGCAGCACCTGCTCCCCAGGACTGTCCTTTACAAAGGAGTCCAAGAGATTTCCCTGAAGCAAATATCTGACCTCATCTGCCTGGCGGCTCAGTGAGCTCCGGGGCTTCCTGTCTTCCCCAGGAGCAAGTGGGAAGTCTTGTAGGCAGGGCTGCCTGGAGACAAGAAGGGCAGAGCTCAAATGGCAGCTTCAGCGCTTCCTGGCTGTGGGACTGGGAGCCTCTACTTGCCTCAGTTTCCCCATCCGTAAACAGGGCTCCGAAGAGCACCTTCCTCCCCAGGTAGCTGTGCAGGATCTGCCCGTTTTAAAGCCCCCGCTGCTTCTATTCCCCCCCTCACACAAGGCCGCGCTGCTCTAAGCCGGGCAGTGGGACTTTTCCGTCGGGTGCCCCCCGGTGCTTCTGCTTGGCCCCCCGCACCGATGCCTCCCTCCCTCCCGGGGCCTCTCTGCTGGCCCCGGGAGGCCTGTGACTCGGTGGGCTTCTGGGCCCCCCTCCCCCCTTCCTTCCCCCTCTCTGGCCATTGGCTCCCTCGCCCGGTCCCCTCTCTGTCCGGCCTCATCTGGCTCGGGCCACATCCAGGCCATGGAAGCCCTGCCCACCCTCCCCAGCCTGATTCCTCATCTGTTGCCGGGGCGGGGAGGGCAGGAGCTCCCCACCTGTCTCAGTGGTCATCAGGAGGGCCGGGCGAGGCCGGGGAGGAGGGGGCTGGCAAGGCCTGGGGAGAAGGACCAGTGAGGCCGGGGAGGGGGGCCAGACCCGCAGCCTGTGCCTGACAGGGTGGCGCTCATTGGCCCTCCTGTGAGGAGACATCCAGCCCCTGAAGCAGACTGACACCTGTCACTGACGGGCTCTGGAACGGCCTGCAGTGGCTTACCCAGGCAGGCCTCAAACCCGGGACTTTCCCTCTCCAAATCCATCGTCGTCCTTCCCCCCCCCCCCCCCCCCCCCCGACGAGGCTCTGGATCCTCCAGGCTCCAGGATCGGCTGTGGAGTCACCGAGGGGGGCAGCCAGGGCTCCCGACTAAGCCCGGGGCCAGGCCTCCCCCCCCCCCCCGGCCCCGGGGCCTAGGGCCCAATGCCCCCCAGCCCGCCTCCCCGATGGGGTCCTGACGCGGGCCCAGTGCCAGCCCAGCAGCGAGGGCGTCCGTGTGCCCGATGGGCAGTGGGGGGCACTGTTGGCCAGAGATTGGAGTGGCCGGTGTGCCGGCTCCTCCACTCCCAGTCGGGCCGGCCCGACCCCCAGCACCCCCGGAGGGCCCAGTGACCCCCTCCCTGAGGGCAGAGAGTGGGATGGTCCCTGCGGATCCTGGGGGAGGTCTCAGGGAAGAGCCCTGGGACCTCCGGGCCGACCCCGGGAGCCTGGCATGGGGCCGAGTGGCCCCGTGGCCAGCAGGCGAGGGTGGGATTCGAACCTGTCCCATGAGCCTGAGGACTAAGGGACCGGAGCTCCGGAGGCTCTGCAGTTCTTCCCCCATGGAAGGATGAGGGCGCTCTCCCCAGGCCATGGGACCCTGCCAGGGACGGGGCTGCTTGGTTCAGGCTCTGGCCTCTGGTGCCCCCCCCGGGGGTGGGGAGGGGGGCTGGCAGCTGAGAACCACCGGAACGAGGGAGAGGAAACGGGCCGGGATGAAGGGAGGCAGACGTGGGGCAGGAGATCACGGGCGCCGTTGCTCCTGGGTCCCGCCGAGCTGATAAGCAGCTGGAGTGTCCGGGGGTGGGGGGGAGGGGGGCACTTCCCAGGCTCCAGCTCCCTGCTGAAGGCCCCCGCCCTGACCGGGACAGAGGAATGGCCGGCCAGGACACAAAAGCCCCCGGTCCCCGAGGCCCAAGTCCGTCCGCCTCCCAGGAGGGGCTGGGATGGTTCCCGCCCTGAGCCTCATCTGTAAGATAAGGAGGCTGGCCCAGGAGGCCCCCAGGTCAGCTCCAGAGCTCCTGGAATGGAGGGGGGGCTCCCAGCTCTTGGGCAAAATTCGCCCTGCCTGTCAGCATGGAGGCGCCCCCTGGGGAGCAGGAAGGGGCGCAGGGGTGCTCAGTTCTCAGCCATCCCAGAGAAAGCGGCTGCATCCCACAGGCAGAGGGGGGAGGGACAGAGGGGGCCGGGCTGGGCCGGGGGTCCGTCTCCAGGAGCTGGTCTCCCCAATACCTCCATGGCCAGCCCCCTCCTTCCCACCCCTCATCAACATCCCCCAGATCCTTATCATCCCTTTCACCCCCTACCCCAGGCCCATCTCCACTTCCCAACTGTGCCATCCCCTGTTCTAGGCTCCCTCCCAGCCCTGACATCCCCTGTTCTAGGCTCCCTCCCAGCTCTGACATCCCCTGTTCTAGGCTCCCTCCCAGCCCTGCCATCCCCTGTTCTAGGCTCCCTCCCAGCTCTGACATTCTCTGCTCTGCCTCTTCTCCAAGCTCTGACTCGAGTCCAAGCAATAAGCATTTATTAAACACTTCCTGTGTGCAGGGCACTGTGCCAGGTGCTGGGGATCGGCAGGCAGGCCGGCCCGGTGCCCGCCCACAAACAAGGCCAGTGTGGGAGCCCGGAGCACCTGCCCGCCCCATTCTCTGACTCTAGAACGTCTCTCCCTTGGAAAGCTCGGGACCGCTGGGACCCCGGAGTCGGCCTGCCGGGAGTCAGAACCAAGCTCGGGGCTTTGCCTTCCAGGCCGCGTGGCCCTGGACAAGTCCCTGTCCCCAAGGCCGGCCTCCCCGGGCCCTCCCCCATGACCTCATTGTCACTGTCGCCATCCCCGCCCTGCCAGGATTAGGCCGGAGTCCCCACCCCTCCTCCTCATCCCTGGGGGGGGAAGGGAATGGGGGGAGGGGGGGCGAGAAATCAGCTGAGGGGGCGGGGCTGCCCTTCCCTCCTTCCCCTCCCCCCCTCCCAGGCCGGGCCTCCCTCGGTGCGGGAGCGGGAGCTGCCGCAGGGAGGGACGTCGAGGGCAGAGGGAGCGCTCCCGGAGCCGGGGCTGGAGAGCGTCCCGCCGCCTCTTCCGGCCTCTTTATTGCCCCTGAGGGCAGGAAACCGTCCGAGTGAAACATCCTTCCTCCCGCCGCCGCCCCCTCCTCCGTGATTCCCTCCCGGGGGGCGGGGGCCGCTCTCCCTTTTCGGAAAATCCAGCGGGAGAAAGCGCGGCTCCCTCTTACCTCAGCGCTGTCCCGGGGCCAAGAGTCAGGGTGGCCGGCCGGGCCGGGCTGGGCGGGCCGGAGAGGAGGGGGGCTGGGCGGCCGGGGGGGGGAGGGGAGCTGGGCGGATCGGAGCCGAGGGGTGGGGGAAGGGGGACTGGGCGGCCCGGGGGGCTGGGCGGGAGAGCGCCGCCCGGAGGGGAGAGGAAGCCCGGCCTGCAGGGGCCCGGCCGGCTGGGACCGCCACATGCAGGGACCCCACATGGGGACTTGGGCGGGGCCCGGGGTGGGAGGGGGCCTGGGAGGGAAAGCACTCGCACAAGTGCTTACACTCACACGCACACACGCATGCTCACACTCACGTGAACATACACATACAGCTGCACACACCGTACACACCTGTTCACTATTAAGTGCCTACTGTATGCTATTCTGCCATACATAGTAACGCACACACACTCACAGTACATACATGCACACACGTGTGCACACACTAGACACCCTCACAGGCACATGCACCCTGTACTCACCTGTTCACTATTAAGTGCCTACTGTATGCTATTCTGCCATACATAGTAACGCACACACGCACAGAGACTCCAAGAGAACGAGGTAACGCGTAGGTGTCAGGATATACGTGTACCTGTGTACATGCACGTGTGCACCCAGATCCCCGGGGAGACGGCCGAGATCTCCCCGTGCCCCTCACACCCACAGAGCTAGAGCTGGAAGGGAACTGGGAGCCCGGTGCACCCCCAGGAGGAGCGAGATTAAAACTATGGCCGAATTAAAGGTCTCGGTCACACGGCTAGTATCAGCGTCAGGATTCGAATCCAGGGCCTGGGGCCCCAGAGCCAGAGCTCTTTCTAAACAGGTCCACAGATCAACGAGCATTAATTAAGCACCTACAATTTGTCGACACCAGGCGGGGGACAGAGATCCAGAGACGAAAACTGGAGCATCCCCGGCCCTCGGGGAACTTACGCTCCTATGGGGAGGAAACCCATCTCTGACTAGCTGGGATCTGCAAAGTGGCCCCGAAATGGGGGAGAGGAGAGACCACCCGTGGGCGCTGACATAGGCTCAGATGTGCACGTGAGAGATGATCCACACATAAATGATCCAAAAATAATAAAAAACCAAAAAAAGATCTAGATGATCCAAGGGAGAGAGGGGTGATTTTGCAGTTACAGGATCTGGATCCAAATCCTCCATCTGTTGCTTCCTGCCCCTGGTTCTTGGGCGAGTGACTTCATCTCCCCTGTCTCAGTTTCCTCATCTGTAAAATGAATGGACTCTGAAGTCCCTCCTGGCCCTGGATCGAGGAGTCTAAGAACATCCGGGCACCTGACGCAGACTCCCACAGACAAAAACATATTCCACATAGCATGATGTACTGTGTGTCGGGCGCCACTAGAGGGCGCCATAGCAGATAGAGCATCGGGTCTGCATTCGGAAGATCCTCTCCGAGTTCAAATCCTGCCTCAGACACCTCCTAGCAGTGTGATCCCGGGCAAGCCCCTTAACCCCGTTTGCCTCAGTTTCCTCATCTGTAAAACGAGCTGGAGAGAGAAATGGCCAACCCATTTTTTAGTATCTCTGCCAAAAAATAATCTAAATGGGGTCACCAAGAGTTGGAAATGGCTGGACAACAAAATTATACTTAACCTCTCTCTCTGAAATATATATGAAGACAGACAGATAGGGTCATCCACAGGGCAGCAGAGCTATTTTGGGGGCGCATGTGTGCACCACACTCTCACCCACACCCACTCACACTCACACACACACTCACACTCTCACACAAACTCACACCCACCCACTCACACTCACTTACACATACACACTCACACTTACATACACTCACTCTCACACACACAATCAGTCACACATGCTCACATTCATATACACACAGTCACACACACTCACAGTCACACACATACACACACTCACACACGCATACTTGCTCACACTCACACACGCTCATACACATACACACACAATCACACATGCTCACAAACATACACAGTCACACATACAGTCACACACACACTCATACACACACATACACACACTCACACACACACTTACATACACTCACACTCACACACACTCATACACATACACACTCACACTCACACACACTCACACACGCATACTTGCTCACACTCACACACACTCATACACATACACACACAATCACACATGCTCACAAACACACACAGTCACACATAGTCACACACACACACTTACATACACTCACACTCATACACATACACACACTCAGTCATACATGCTCACATTCACACACAGTCACACACACTCAGACACACTCACTCATACAGTCATACATGCACTTGCACACACACATACACACACACACACACACACACACACACAACACACACACATCATAGCTAGATGTCCAGACAGACTCACTGACTGTCCAGCCAGACTCTTGGGCTTTCTCAGCCAGCCACCACTTTCTGCTCTCTGAGGGCAGTCAAGACCACTCTCCTCCTCTTCCTCCTCTCCTCCTCCTCCTCTTCCTCTTCCTCTTCTCCTCCTCCTTTTCTTCCTCCTCTCCTCCTCCTCCTCCTCTCCTCTTTCTCCTTCTCCTCCTCTCTTCCCCCCTCACCCTTGGATGGGACTTGGGTCCTGTGGCAGGAGATCAGCTCATGTCAGGGGTGAGAAGGCAGGGCGAGTAAGGGGCACAAATGAGAGCAGAGGAAGACATCAATTCAATTCAACAAGCACTTATTAAGTGCCTACTATGTGCTATTCTACCACGACCTTAAGGGCTTCAGGAGGGGGAAGTGTCCCCTTGATCCTGGTCTCTGCCTCCCCCGTTGCCTCCTGCTGGGCCCCCCTCATCTTGGGGCTGAATGTGCAGCCGGTAAAGCCTTCGGCCGGGGTCTGGGCCGGCCCTGAGGTAAGGGTCTTTCTACCTGACTTGGGGGGGACCCCTTTGCCTTTCTGAGCCTCAGTTTCCCCATCTGTAGATGGGAGTCACAGTCTCTGTCCCCTCCTCCGCAGCATCACCGGAGGGTGAGAGATCCTAGCCCGTGCCACAGAAGGGGATCCCGGCCAAGTGCCCTCTTGCCTCCAAGGTGGCTGGGAAGGAGCCGAGTAAGGGCTGGGTAGCGTAGTGGTTACCGACGCGCCCAGTCAGGAGGACTGCTTTAGATACTTATCCTCTGTGTGACCTGGGAAAAGCTCCCAGGGCTCAGTTTCCTCATCTGTAAAATGAGGGTCAGGCCTTGGGGACCTTCCGTGTCCCTGCAGCTGCGGAGCCCGAGTCCTTGGCCCATTGGGCCGCACTGCTCCGGGCTCTCTGGCTCTGGGCCCAGGAGAGAAAGTGGGGGAAGTGCCCCCCCCTCCCTGTGATCCAGGCTGCTCCATTTCTGTCTGGGTTTTAAAAACAAACAGAGGCTCGAACCGGAAGAAAGGAAATAAAAAAACTTTCTCCCTGATGCAATTCCAGGGGAGTCAGTTCCTGCCCTAGAAAGCAGCTGGGAAATGCCGGGATTGCAGCTGGGCTTCCTGGAGGCGGTGGGGGCGGAGAGGAGGCTCCTCCAGAGAGGGTCCTGGGCTCCCGGCCCGGCCGGTTGCAGCATCTCTGCTTCCTTGTGGGGGCCGATCCCCAGCGCCAGCTCCAGAGGTCCTCTGGGCCCGGGAGCCGACCCCTCTGCCCCCGCCCCCGGGCCCAGCTCCATCTACACTGGCCCCCTCACTGCTGCCCTTTCCTTAGAGCCAGGGCTCCGAGGTACCCGGGAGTACCCACTCTGATGTGCCTGGGGGCCGCTCGCCCCGAGGTGCCCAGGGGCTGCCCACTCCAACATGCCCGGGGGCCGCCCACCCCGAGGTGCCCAGGGGCTGGCTGCTCTGAGGTACCCAAGGGTGCCCACTCTGAGGTGCTGCAGGCTGCTGGCTCCAACATGCCCTGGGGCTGCCCCGAGGTGCCTGGAGGTTGCCTACTCTGAGGTGCCTGGGGGCCGCCCTCTCCCGGGAGCACACAGCAAAACAGCAGGAAGAACCCAGGAGCTCTCAGTACCTGGAAACTGCCCGAGTCCACTGGATGGCACTGCCTACCCTGTCTGTGTGCACGCAGTCATGGGTGCTTGTTCACGTTGTTACTAGCAAACAGTCTGAGCCAAGCCTGTCTTAGACCTGAGCCTGACTCTTCTGTGGACTGAGCCCTGCCCTTGTCTGTGGGACTGAGCCTGACCTTGTCTGTGGGACTGACCCCTGACCTTGTTTGTGGGACTGACCCCTGACCTTTTCTGTGTACTGACCCCTCACCCTGTGTGTGGACTGAGCTTTGACCCTGTGTGTGGACTGAGCTTTGACCCTGTCTGTGGACTGACGCCTGACCTTGTCTGTGTCCTGACCCCTGACTCTGTCTGTGTCCTGAGCCCTGACCCTTCTGTGGGCTGACCCCTGATGCCAGTCAAGGCTGACATTGAGCCCTGAACCGCCCTAGGGTGAGCCCGGCCCAGGGCTTTATGGGCCGAGCTCTGCGGGGGCCCTCCCTCTAGCTGGGAACAGGCTTCTTTATGCTGCCCTCAGTCCCAGCACCTCTCTGCCCCAGCTCGGCCAGAGCCAAGGCTTTGCCATTAAGCCCCAGAAGAGCAGTCACCAAGGGCCTCAGTTTCCTCCTCTGTAAAATGAGGGGCTGTCTCCTCTGGGCAGTCTCTAGGGTCCTCCCCAACCTTAAATTGGACACCCAGGGCCCCCTAGAGTCCGAGCCCCTTGCCCCAAGGGGGCCCCGAGGGAAGTGGGGGGGGCAGCCCAGCGGTATCTCAGCAACCCGTGCCCTTCTTTAGAGAACAAAGAGAGCTGGGCCTTTTGCTTCTCTGGGCAGGAGAGACTCTCCCCCCCCCCTCCCCCGGGGCGGACGCCCCCGAGCCCTCTCCAGACGCCCCCTGTTCCTCCGTCCCACCTCCCCGGGCCGAAAATACCCCTTCCCAAGGCCGGTAACAGCCAGCCTCCCATCCTTGGCCCAGGGCAGCACCCTCCACTCTCTGCAGAGCCGGAGCCTGCTGGACTCTAGCCCCTGACTCCTGGGGCCCATTTGACAGAAGGGAAAACTGGGGCAGGAATAAAGGGGTCCCCGGGTATTTGAGCAAGGGCTGGGTTTAAGGCTCTCAC
Source organism: Antechinus flavipes (assembly GCF_016432865.1). NCBI lineage: Eukaryota > Metazoa > Chordata > Mammalia > Dasyuromorphia > Dasyuridae > Antechinus > Antechinus flavipes. Next base: position 715,193,618 of record NC_067398.1, on the reverse strand, counting down.
AGAGAGACTCCTGCCGGGGAGTGGCTGACCGTGCCCTTAGACCAGTGACTTCCCTGCCAGTTCCTCAGTTTCCTCAGCTGTCAGATAACGGGGATTGGGTCAGAGCTGTCTTAAGCTGGTGGGATTTCTAGCCGGGAAGGGTGGTAGAAATAAATTAGCCTCCCCTCCCCCCCAAAAAACCCAAGGGTTCCACGCCTGCGGAGCCTGGTCCAGGCCGGGCTGAGCTGGAGGCTCGGAGGGGGAGGGGGCTGGGCTGGCCCGGGCCGGCCGGTGGGGGAGGGGCGCGGGGAAAGTGGCAGTTTCTGGATGGCCAGTTCTGGGGAATTCCCTCAGCCAGCCAGTCTACCTGGTGACTCATCGGCACTCGCTGCCCACACAGGACGCCCGGGTCCTCCCCGCCCCGCCCCCCCTCCGCCAGCCGGCTCCCCGGTGGCCCGCTGACCCGCGGGGAGACAAAGGGACTGCTCACCCCTCGGCAGGGGGCGGCTGGTGATTCAAGCCCCCCGCGGCCGGGGGTCCCGGCGCTGAATCAGCCCGGGGGCAGCCGGGGGTTAAGGTCGGGGGCATTCCCAGAATGCTCGCGACCTCCCGCAGGTGCTCGGCCGCGGGGGGCTCCCTCGGAGGGGGGGAAGGGCGGCCTGTCATGGGACCCCGGGCCGAGGGAGGCGGGAATCGCCGGGTCTGGTGGGGAGAGGGGAGCGCGAGTCCCTGAGCAATCCGGGAGGCTCCCCGGAGGAAGCTGGGCTTTGGTGGACTCGGAGCGCGGTGGAGGAGGGACCGCGGAGCTCCTTCTGGCCGAGAGCCCCCTTTATGGAGGGGAAGGGACTTAAAGCTCCCTTGCGCCCAGCGCCCGGGCGGGGACTGGAAGCTGCGTACTTGAACTTCCAAACCCATTGCCCCCTGATGCATCCGAAGGGTTGCTAGAGTCGGAGAGGCAGCACTAGGGGAAAGCCTGCCCGGGCAGAGGGCTGGGGGGAGGGGGGGAAGGGTGAGCGCTGAGGGGGGGGGGCGCCGACAGCGGCCGTGGGGCACACGGGGTGGGCGAGACTGGCTCGTGCCTCCTGGGAGGCTTTCCTGGGAGAATCCGCAGCTCGGCCCCGTCTATCTGCACTGGGGTATGAGGGGCAGAATGCAGAACACTTGGATTCAGATCCCACGATAGGAGACCCTGGGCAAGTCACTTAACTTCCCCGAGTCAACATTTCCTCCTCTGGGCACCCAGTAGGCAATTAATCAATGCGTTTTTATCTATTCAATCATCTGTAAAATAGGGATTAAAATACTGCTCGCCCCTCCCCTCATTGTGAAGTTCAAACAGGGCTGTGCAGAGCAAATGCTGGAGAAACTTTGGTGACCAGTGGTCCCATGCGACTCCCCCGGCCTCAGTTTCTTTGCCAGTCAGCCGAGGGGGCTGAAATCTCCTTTCAGTTCTCACCTCCCCAGCCTGGAACAGCCTTGGGGAGAGCCCCATCTGTGGGTTCCAGGTCTCCCACTTGCTGAGTGACTTTGGAGGGGAACCTCCTCCCCTTTGGAAAGGGAGGGGAGGGGGTTCTCCAGCAGCCCTAGGACTCCGGCTTCGGGCCCCCCCAGCCAGGCCCGGGCCGGGCCGCACGCGACCCCCGCTCCTCCCTCCCAGCCTCAGCCCGGCTCCCGCCGCCTGCGAGCCCCCTTCCCTGCCCCCCCCCAGCCCCGGACCCGGCCACGTGTGGTCCCCTCCTCTCCCTCCCTCAGCCTCGGCCACGTGTGAGCCCCCCCCCCCCCATCCCGGCTCCAGAGCGGAGCGCTCCAGCCTCCAGCCCGCCTTCCTTAGCGAGGGGCTGGATGGACCAAGATGAAGTCACAGCTGGAAGGGGCCCTGCTGGAGCCGCCACTTCAGGGTGGGGTGCCGGGGGAGCAGGGAAGGGGGGCCGTGACCCTGGGAACCGGCCAGTGAGAGAAGCCGGGGGAAAACACAAACAACGGGCGCTAGGGAAAAACACACCCCAAACAAACCCCCCGAGCGGGCCTGGAGCCGGGCCCCGAGCGGGGAGGGCCGCCGGCCACCCCACCCCGCCCGACCCCACCCCGCCGCTGCTCCCCGGGCCGCGAGCGGGGGCCCGGGCCCGACACGCACAGCCCAGTGCCGGCCCGACCGGCTGAGGCTGAGCACGGAGCCGGGACCGGCCGCCCCACCCGGGCCCAGACGCGGAGGGATGTTGGGGGAGGCCAGGGTTGGGCCACCGAGGATCTCAGAGCGCTGCGTCAGGTACGGGGGAGGGGGGAGGGGAGGGTACGGGGAGGGAGGAAACTGAGGCACGGGGGAGCGCAGAAGGGTGGCGCTCGCGAGTCCGCCTCCCGGCTCCGTCCCTTTCTCTCGGCGTCACCTCGGGGCAAATCCCTCGCACCTCCCCGGGGCCTCAGTTTCCTAATCGATGAGGAAGAGCTCGTGCGTAGAGCCTCGCAGCGCTCAGATCTCTCCGATACCAGGCGGGGTTTGGAGCGCCCGCAGTTCCCCCTCCCCACCCCCACTTGCAGTTTGCTGCAGATAGACATCAGGGTGGGGGGGGGGAGATTCTGGGGACTCTGACAAGATAAGGGAGGGGGGAGGATTTAATCAGAACTCTCGGAAAAAAGATAGGGGAGCCCAGAGAGGGCCCGAGGTGGGGGAAGGGGAGGCTGAGGCAGAGGGACAGGCCCGGGTCAGGCTCCTATCTGAGGCCCCGGGGACCGAGGCTGGAGTGTGAGGGGAGCGGGGCAGAGCCAGGGGAGCCGGGGGCCAAGTTGGAAGGACCGAGGGGCTGAGTCATGCCCCTCTGAGGGACAAGTTGGGGAAATACGGGAGCCTGGGAGGCTGGAGCAGGGCACAGCAGGCCCAGGGCCGCGGGGTGTGAAGCTGGGGGCCGGCTCGGGGGCCCGGGTTCCCAGCTGGATGATCTCAGGGCCCCGAGCAGGGCCTCGGGCAAAAGTGGAAGGGAACGGGGCGGGAGGGGGGGCAGGGCTGGGGGTGAGGGCCCCTCAGGGCCCAGTGAGGCAGGCCGGGGGAGGACTGCAAGGGCCCGGGGAGGCCCGGAGCCCCGGGCCCCGGCCGGCGCCTCCGGGGGTGACCTCGACATCCTTCGGTTCCCCATCCCGGCACAGGGCGGGGCGGGAGAAGGGAGGCCAGGCGGGGTCTGGCGGCCGGAGGAAGCGAGCGGGAGGTGAGGCTGGGAGGGGCAGGGGCTGGGCGGAGGAGCGACGTCCAGCTGTGTTTATCCCCTCGCTCCGTTCCCAGTGGCCAGCCGCTTGTTATCAGGGCCGCGGTCCCGGCCTCCGGGGCTCCCCGGCCTCCATCCCGCCCCTCCTCCCGCCGGTCCGGGAGGGGGAGCGGGCCAGGCAGGGCCGGGAAGGAGCACATGGCCGGGCAGGCCTGAGAGCGGTGGGATGTGGCAACTTGTCGGCCGGGGCGGCGGGGAGAGGGGAGAGCTCCTGCCCCGGCCCGGCTGCCAAAGCCACAGACCTCCCCGCGGCAGCGCGGGGCGGGACCACCCGTCACTCGGTGGAAACTGGAGCTCCCTGGTTAGCAGCTCGCCTCCTGGAAACTGGTTCCCATCCCTCTCCCCTTCGGCCGAGCATGCAACCGGAGCTGCACGAGACCCGGCCGGCCCACGCCCTGCTGGCTTGGGGCACTCGCCGAGGCTCTTAAAGCACTCTGCGGCCTGTTCCTCTCCT
>NC_067398.1:715172431-715184931 GCF_016432865.1 Antechinus flavipes | reverse complement strand
TGAATTGCATTTTAGGCCTTGGAAACTTTCTCCAAATGTGATTTCATTGGCTCCTCAGGCCCACGTGGGCAGGGGGGGCTCTTGTGTCCCATTTCTACACTGAGGTTCAGCACTTTGCCTAGGAAGCGTCTGAAGCAGGATTTGAACCCGGCTCTCCTCGACTCCCGCCCCACCCTTCTTTCTGCCCATATGGGAGGGGGCAGTTTAGAGGGATAGAGGGAATTCTGGGAGCAGGTGCGATGGGTGGCTAAGCTCAGGAGACACTGAGAGACTCGAGGGCTCCCCCGGGCCGGGGGCCGAGAATCGGGGATAACCCAGAGCCCGCCTCCCCAGCAGACTTTTCTGCCCAGAGGTGGTTGGGTTCCGGCCATCGGGCGGCCCTCTGCCCTCTGCCCGAGATCAGCCTCTGGCAACGGGGGGACAAAGCTCTCACGCTCCCCCCCCTTTGTCTCTTCCTCCCTGCCTCAGTTTCCCTGGTCCTGGGACAGTAGTAATAGGAGCCGACACATCCCTATGGTCTTGAAGTTGGCAAGATACTTCTCATTTGGCCCTTTAAGATACTTTATACCCATTTTCCAGGTGCCCAGAGAGGTCCCGCAGCCAGTCAGTGTCTGAGACCATCCAGAGGTAGAGAGGGACAGAGCAGTGTGGGGCAGTACACGGGTCCCGAATTCAAATCCTCCTCCCGGCCCTGCTTACCTAGCCGACTCTGGAAAAGTCACCTAACTTCTTCTACCTCAGTTTACTCCTTTGTAAAATGAGGAAGCATAACTAGGCCTTGGCGGTCCCTTCCAGCCTATAACTTGATGGCGTCTAAGCGCCTTTGTTTTTTAACCCGGGATCCCAGGAATAGAGGAAGGAGAGGGACAGAAAGGGGAAGAGCCGGAGGGGAATGAGAATGACGGAGCGGGACAGAGACAGAGAAGCAGGAGGCGGAGAGCGTCGCCCCTGTCCTGGCTCCGGGACCCTGACGGACGGGCGCCCTCCTCGTCCGAGCCCCCGTGCTCCCCTCCGCGGATGAGGACGAGGACTCCGGTCCGGCCGCCGTCCCGGGCCTTCCGGCCTTCGCTCCCTCTAGGAGTGAGCTTGGTCATTGCCCCGTGACTGGCCGGGAGCTCCCGTCTGGCCCTCTCTTCCCCAGCCACGTGGACCTGAAGGCTAAGCTGCTCAGGTCCTTCGGAGCCCTCCCACTCATAGACCCCTCCCCACCTGTTTCCAGGAGTCATGCCTCTGCTGCTGGTTCTGCACTGGAAACATGGGGCCGGGAGCCCCCTACCCATCACCCCCGATGATCCCAAATGCGAAATGCGCCACCAGTGCCCAGGCAACCTCACGTTCCAGATCCGGAGCCAGCTGAATCAGCTCAATAGCAGCGCCCCGGAACTCTTCACCTATTATGTGAGTGACCCCGAACGTCCTCCCCACCCCCAGCCCCGAGCGGGGCTTCCTCCTCTCGGCCGGGCCAGGAAGTCGCTCCGTCTGCCGGCGAGTCCCCACCGAGGGGGGTGACCTAGATACCAGATGGGGGGGGGCTCCAGGGAAGGAAAGGCAGCCTCGGTCTGGGCCGGGCCACTTTGCGGCCCCCCTCCCCCCAAGGTTTCTCATGTACCTGCCTTAGGCCACGAGACTGGTATGTGGGGAGGAAAGGGATCAACTTGGCGGCTGGAGAGGATGTTAGAGGGACTGCCCCGAGGGGGAGGCTGGAGGACTCTGCAAGGGGAGGCCTCCCGGTGGGGGCCGAGCTCAGCAAGAAGGGACAGAGGGAAAGGGAGGAGACGGAGACGGGAACAGGCAGAAAGCCACGGACACAGAATCCTCCCTCCTTCCAGCTGGTGTCGCTTTTAGAACTTTAGATCCAGGTCATTTTACAGATGGAGAAACTGAGACCCAGACCGAAGAAGGCACTTGCCCCAAATCATATAGGAGGTAGCTCATAAAATCACAGGCTGACCGAGAGCTCATGGCTTCTAAGTCCGAGCAGTTAACCCAAAAGGACTCCTCCGGCCTCTGCTTGAAGACTTCCAATGACAGGGAGCTCACTACCTTCCCAAGCAGCCCATCCTATGTAGAGACAGCTCTCGTTGCTAGGAAGGATTCCCTGACGTGGAACTGTCCCTTCCTCCTCTTGTTCCTGCCCTATAGCAAGAACAAGTTGGCGCTCAGACGGGGTAGCGTCTCCTGGCCTGGGACTCTCCGCTGAAGGCCGGCTGCCTCCTGGAGGTCTCCCAGTAGAGGCCGGACGTCCAGTGGTCGGGGGCATTGGACTCTCGGGCCCCTGAGACCTCTTTGAGGTTCTGTGACCCTGGGTCCCTAGTAGACTTCCTGCTCTTCCAAGAGAGATAACGAGAGACCAAGGGAGATAGAGACACTGGTCTGGGCAGCTGCATGGGAGAGAGACTGGGGGAAGGAATTGTGCAAAGGGAACGTGAGTGCTTATGGGTGTGAATTTGTGTGTGTGTGTGTGTGTGTGTGCACTCGTGCCAGGTGTGAATGCTAGGCCTCCAAGAGACTCGTATGCCGTCTATATGCTTGATGGGGAAACTGAGGCTCAGAAATGAGAGGCTCTGAAATTCTGGGTTCTAAGCTCCTTCTCTGCTCCGATGTTCTCTTTTAAAGTTCCCCTCAGCTCTGACATTGTATTCTAAGCTCCTCTTGTTTGATGTTCTCTCTTCTAAAGTTCTAAGTTCATGTTCTAAGCTCCTTCCCACCTCTGACATTCTCTTCTAAAGTCTTTCCTAGCTCTGACATTCTGGGTTCTAAGCTCCTTCCCTCCTCCGATGTTCTCTCTCCTAACGTGTCTCCCTGCTCTGAGGTTCTGAGACTAGGAATAGCCGACCACAGTCCCCTGCCATCCGTTGTCCTGCCTCCCGGGTCCCTGGTCTCTGCCCTTGTTCCAGATCACTCCTTGGTTGCGGTTTCCGGGGTCGGCAAAGACCTCCTGCCCCCGCCTCCCCCCGCGCCCCTCGTTGCCCACCGTTGGTTAATCCTTGCGTTCTTCTCTGCGTTCCAGTACAAGGCTCAGGGGGATCCGTTCCAGACCAACCTCGACAAGCTGTGCAACCCCAACGTGACGGACTTCCCGCCCTTCCACGCCAACGGCACGGACAAGGAAAAGCTGGTGGAGCTATACCGGATCATAGCCTACCTCAACGCCTCACTGGGCAACATCACGCGGGACCAGAAGGCCCTCAACCCCGGCGCGCTGCCCCTCCTCAGCCGGCTGAACATGACCACGGCCATCATGAGGGGCCTGCTCAACAACCTCACCTGCCGCCTGTGCAGGAAGTACCACGTGGCTCACGTCTCGGTCTCCTACGGCCCGGACACCGCCAACAAGGACACCTTCCAGAAGAAGAAGCTGGGCTGCCATTTGTTGGGGAAATACAAGCAGGTCATTTCTCTGGTGGCCCAGGCCTTCTAGACACCCGCAGCTCAAGGTGTCGCCTCGACTGGTGGGGGAGTCTCGAGCATCTCAGCCGGACTTGGGAGCGGCCCCCAGCCCTGGCTCCGGGCCTGAGGAGGCCCAAGGGTGGCTCAGACCAGGGGAGAGCGGGACTTGAGATCGCAAGCTTGATCTGAGGCACTCGTCGGCGGGCCTCGGGGTCCCTCCGGGGGTCCGCGGGTCGGACCCCCTCGGGCCTGACTAAGCCTGGGCCGAGGGGCGGGAGTGAGACCCCAGACTCTGGGGGGGAGGTGAGATGCTGAACTCCCCATCCGTGGATCCCAAGTGGCGGCCAGGGAAGCCCATGTCAGCCGGGCTGGGGCTTTGGTTGGTGCAAGTTAAAAACGGAATCTCTGTGGGAAAGTGGGAGGCTCTGGTGCTGGGGGGGCTGACGGCACCCATGAGGACCATCGGGGGCCCTCCCGGGGCCGCGGGAGAGAGAAGAAAGGCACAGGAGGTCCTTGGAGCAACGGAGGAGCAGAGGGCTTGGATGAAGGAAAGACCTATGGATTCAGCGCCTCCCTCCTCACCCCTGGGGCTCCCGAGGGCCAGGGAGGGGGGAGCCGGCCCATCTCCGGTCCCAGGCTTGAAGGGACGAGGGTCCCGTGGTTTTCAGCGATGGTTGGGAGGCTTGGGGGCTTGAAGGGAGTGTGGTCCGGTGGATAGAGCACAAGATTTGGAGAGTTCGGTAACCTGGGTTCAGATTCGCCCCTGCTGACTAGCAGGCTGGGGACTCTTCTCCGAGGAGACTCTAAGCTCAGCCCCTTCCCCCCTGGACCTCAGTTTCCCGGTCTGTGAGATGAGCTAGCTGGTTGAACCAGCTGACCTCCAAGGTCGCTTCTGGATCTTGACCTGGGATCCTAAGGATGGTCAGGTGAGGAAAAGTAGTCCAGAGCCCACGCAGGCCCAGGAAGGGAGAAGTCCCTGGGCAACGGGGTCCCCGAGGAGGGGAAAGAGAGCCGGAGCGGGCTGGGGGATGGGCTGGGGGCGGGACTGAGTCAGCAGAGCAAGGGAGAGGATCACGCGCTCACTGGAGGAAATTTGGCCGGGCCGCATCTGAGATCCAGCTCGGCCAAAGACCCGCAGTGTCTAACCCGGGGTGACTGTCTATTTATTTGTTTTTTCTATTTATATTAATTTATTGGTGCTTTTCCTGTCAAAGTTAAGCCCCTCCCCCAGCAGCAACAACAATAACACATGGGTATGTTATCCTGGGTCAGAGGGGACGAGACTCGGACCGAGAACTGCTTGGGAATTGATTTCCTATCCGAGAGGGCGGCGCGTGGCCGGGGCCCAAGGCCTCAGTGAGTGGCTCCCAGCCTCCATCCCGGGCCGCCACCACTCCTCCTGCTCAATCAGAAAGAAGACGAGCGAAGGGCCTCGGAGGGGCCCAGGCTGATCTGACGCTGGCTGGGGGTCTGAGTTTGGGACCTTGGGAGACAGCTAGGACAAATGGGAGACCCCTCTGGAACTTCCACGTTGACCTTCCATGATATGGAGGGCAATGCTGGGGTCGTTCCCCCATGGGCCCTTTTTCTTTTGCTGAGAATTCTCCTCTGAGATCTTTCATGGTCTAGGTCCCGAGCAAGGCTGAGAGCTCCCAGCAGGTCAGACCAGTCGTGCTCTCCCTAGAACATCCAGACCTGCCCCTCCTCTTCCCGGCCCCCTAAGCTGACAGATGCTGCCTGTGGCGGCAAAGGGGAAACCAAGATTTCTCCCCAGTTGTGGATGGAGGAAAGGGGTGCCCAGGGCCTCAGCACCGTTAGGGACGTTACTTCTTCTTCCTTGCCTACACCATGCCCGGCTTCGGATATAACTCAATTCGGCAAGCATTTATTAGGCACCTACTGTGTGCAGAGTCCTGTTCTGGGCACGGGGGGAGGAGGAGTTGAAAACCACGAGGTGAGGAGGAAGCAGGGTGCAGCTGCTAAGAGGATTTTTTTCCTTTCTCCTGAAGTGGGGGGTAGGGGTGGGGGGGATGATGGGGAATGAGCTGCCTGTATGAAAAACGGTTGTGATAATTTTGCACTTACTTATACCTTCCTCTGAGTATCTCGAAGCACTTTACCAGCCCCCACCCGTGTGGCAGGTTCCATGGCTGGGTGGTGGGAAGTGGGAGATGGGACCAGAATAGCGAGGAGCTGGAGGGTTCTAGCTCTGACGGTAGAACCGCGGCTTAGGGAAAGCCCGGGGCCTCATCCCACCCGTCTCTTCTGAGCCTGCTCGTTCTTTGTATGGCGACGTTTTCTGTGTTCTTGAATCCAGTGAAAGTGCCTTCCCCGGCCCTTCCTCCCTCCCCGGCCCAGCCCCGGCTCAGACGGGACGAGGGCCGGCTTCTCCCAGCCCAGCAATCGGAAGAGATCGGACTCTCGAAGGCCGTCGGTTCTCACTGTTAGCCTCCGTGCTTGCAGCTTCCCGAGCTTCCCGTTTTTCCATTCCCCCTCCTGATCCATCTGCCACCATTTTCATCAATGTTTACCCCCACCCAGCCGGACTCTTGACTATTCCCCCATTGCAGCCTGGAGGTTTAGACGGGGTGAAAGACGGGTTTCTGGAAGTGGGGGCCAACCTGACACACCCCCATTGGTACCGATGCCTTTATGCCTACACACCCCCTCCCTACCCTCAGTAGGGGCCCAGTCCCAGTCTTGGACCTGGAAGGGGCTTGCCCGTAGCACTTAGCACAAAGACATTTTTAAAGTCTTTTCTATCCATCTATTTCTACCAGAATGATCTTGACCTTGGAGAAACTCCTGTTTGATGAATGTACCCTGTGGAAATGTTTCATATTGACAAATTATTTTTTATTTATTTAGTCATATTTAAAATATTTATTTTTTATACCAAAATTAATACTTCTTTTTAAAAAAGAAAAAAGAAAAAAAGAATAAATTAATAAAAGGAGATTGCTCACAAAAAATCGCTGCCTCTTGTTGTATGGCTGGGATCGGGAAGCGTTGGGGTTGGTTTGGGATCGGGGGAGATGACTTGCCTGGAGGAGAACGTGATGGAGAGGCGGGCCGCGTGGAAAAGTGGCAGCTGGAGAAGCTGGCTTTGAGCCTCTCCAGGGGACAGCGAGCAGGTGACGTTCCTTCCCTGGCTCTCAAAGTCCTTTTCTGTAAAGTGAGGGAGTTGGACCCAGTGGCCTGGAGGTCTCGCCAGCTTTAAGTCAAAAGTCCGATCGCTATCTGGAGGGCTGCCCCAGGGAAAGGAGAATGGGCTTTTTCCTTCTGTCCTCAGTGAGCCAAAAAGGGCATTGAGGCACAGGGGGTGACAAAGAGGCAAATTTAAGTACAGAACACTTGTCTCAAAAAACAGATGGGCCGACTTCTATCTTTCCTCAATGGATACATGGCCAACTTTCCTTCCCTTTTAAGAATTGGGTTCCTATAGGGTGGCTGGTACGCTACAGTGTGATTTCTAATAATGTAGCTCAGCAGTCCCCAGCCGTGTGATTCCAATTAGTAATCAGTCTGGAGATACAATTAGCTCTGCAAGCAGACAGGATTAGCTCTTTAAACAGATATTTACTAAGGCGACAGAACTGAAAAACAATATCTATAAAACATTCTCTCCACATAAACCTGTGCTCTCCCACAAATATACCCGGTGTCCGTGACAGAGATGGATACAAACTGAAAGTTCCACGCTATGTGGCTGGGGCAGCTAACTGTCACTACTAGTAGCCAAAGGCCATTTTTCTCTTTTCTTCAAGTCTCCCCGAATTTTACCCTCGGATTCGGCATCTCTGCTAAAACAGGTCGCTCAGCTGGGCTGCCGGAGTCGGCTGCTCCCCACAATGACTCTTGCTTGTCAAGTCTGGTTCTCTTGAACCAACTCTCAAATATGCTACTAAGGGTCCTGTTGCTTTAGAAAATGGCTTAGTCTGGACATGGTCACCGCCTTCAAAGATCTGAAGGACTCACTGGTGAAAAGAAGGAGCACGGTGTTCAGTAGTATTCTAAAGAACAGAACTAAGGCTGAAAGTCAGGGGAGCTCAATTATAGCTGAATATAAGGAAGGCCTAAAGAATCTGAGTGGTTTGAAGGAAAGGAAAGGAAAAAAGAAAGGAAAGGGAAGGAAAAAGGAAAGTAAAGAAAGGAAAAAAGAGAAGAGGAGAAGGAAGAAAAGGAGAGGAGAGAAGAGAAGAGAAGAGAGAGGAGAGGGAAGGGAAGGGAGGGAAAGGAGAGAGAAGAGAAGGAAGAAAGAGGAAGGGAAGAGAAGGAAGGGGAAGGCAAAGGAAAGGAGAGGAAGGAAAGGAGAGGAAGCAAAGGGAAGGGAAGGGAAAGGAAGGAAAGAGAAGGGAAGGTAAAGAAGGGAGGAAAAGATAAAGGAAAGGAGAAGAAGGAAAATAGGGGAAGGTAAAGAAGGGAGGGGGAGGGAATAGAATTGGGAAGGGAAGGGAAGGGAAGGGAAGGGAAAGGAAGGGAAGGGAAGGGAAGGGAGGGAAGGGAAGGAAGGGAAGGGAAGGGAAGGGAAGGAAGGGAAGGGAAGGGAAGGGAAAGGAAGGGAAGGGAAGGGAAGGGAAGGGAAGGGAAGGGAAGGGAAGGGAAGGGAGGGAAGGGAAGGGAAGGGAAGGGAAATGGAAAGAGAAGGAAAGGAAGAAAAGAAGAAGATAGGTTCTTAATAAATACTTGTTCCCTTCCCTTACTAAGGGGCCATAGTTGAGGTGCTGGATTGAAATAGCCAACCACTGAGCTCCCTTTAACTTAACAGTCTATGTTAGAATTTCTTGAGTGTAATGAATATAGCTTTTCATCTTTCTATTTTCAGTGCTGAGCACAAGGCTTTATACATAGAAGGTGCTTAATCAATCTACAGAGAAGGTGAATTACGTTCTATGCTCCTAGTTGCAGAGGTTGCCAAAGGGTCTCTCCAAAGCCAAAGAAGCAGGGTACAAATTAGCTGAGGGAGATGCTGGGTATGTTTGGTTGGGAAGGGGAAGTCAAAGGGGGAGCAGGGGGAGTTCTTAGCACTGTGCTTTGTATCTCATAAGAAACTGTTGAATGAATGAATGAATGAGCAAATGAACAAGGGCATGAGAACCTCAAAAAATAAATGTAGAGACCCACTTCAGATACCCACTTCCCCCCTTCCCCCCAAAAGGTCTTTAAGGTCACTATGACTGAATGATGCTGTAGAGGAGAAATCCTCTAGATCTGAACCTGGAGAGCTTGAGTTCAAGGCCAAGTTTGACACTTCCTGTTTGTGTGACCTCGAGCGGATCACTTCGGGGCCTTTAAGGATTTTATATCTGGAAGCCTAAAAGATGCTTGTACTTTAACAAGCATGTGAGAGTTTTTTGCTTGTTTGGTTTTTTAATTGTTAATAGTACTACATTTCCAAAAGCATGTAAAGAGAGTCTTCAGCATTCATTTTTGTAAGACTTTGTGTTCCAATTTTTTTCTCCTTCTCTCCCCACTGCCCAAGACTCTACATCTGAGTCTGATGTAGGTTAAATGTGGTGATTCTTTTAAACATATTTTCATATTTGTCATATTGTGTAAGAAAATTCGGATGAAAAGGGGAAAAACCATGAGAAAGGAAAAAAAAAAAAACCAAAGTGGAAAAATACTGTTTCCGTCTCCATTGGCTCCATCGTTCTTTTTTTTAGGATGCAGAGGGTATTTTCCATTCCAAGTCTACTGGAATCATCTTGAATCACCTCCTTGTTGAAAAGAGCCAAGTCCATCGCAGCCGATCATCGTGTAATCTTGTTGTTACTGTGTACAGTGTTCTCTTGGTTCTGCTCACTCCACTCAGCAGCAGCCCATGTAAGTCTTTCCAGGCTTTTCTGAAATCATTCTGCTTACAATTTCTTAAAGAACAATAATATCCCGTAACTTATTCAGCCATTCCCTGACTGATGGGCAGCCACTCCCCGACTGATGGGCAGCCACTCCATTTCCAGTTTCTTGCCACTAAAAAAGGGCTGCCACAGACATGTGTGATGTGGCTCTTTCCCCCTGTTTTATCATCTCTTTGGTTTACACATCCAGAAGTGAGATCGCTGGGTCAAAGGGTAGAGCATGCAAAAGTTTGGAGGAAAGCTCAATGACTTCTGTTTGACTTGCCAAGGAGCCATCCAAATGGAGCTGTCCAATGGCGAGAGGGTGCTGAAGGACTAAGGGGATAAATCTGGGGATCTGAGAGTCAGCTGCCTAGAGATGGCAATGGAAGCAATGGGAGCTGATGGGCCAGACCTATTCCTTTCTTTGCATCTTTCAGAGTACCTTCTACTAGGTTATCTCACTGGATCCATACAACCAACCCAGGAGAATAATCATTTTCCCCATTTGACAGATAAGACAACTGATGCCGGCCTGAGATCCGGATCTAGATCCTAAGATGGCAGGGAACATATTCTTGAGGTGACCTTGACTGTAGAGGTTCAGGAGGGATACTACATATTAATGAGACAAGCAGAGCATAGGAAGTACATAGGGGATATGGATATTTCTATAAATATATGGATGTTTCTAGTATGTCAAGAGGAAGTCCCGGTTACACGAGGCACACAAGCCTTGACAGTTGCTCTAAGGAAAATGGTTTGTAAGCCAGAAGTGCTAGAGAAATATGAACTAACTTGATAATTATTGGTAGGGATAGACCCGTGCTGTCATTGAATGGGGCGCTTCCAGCATGGAAACGTCCTCAACTGATGCAGATTGGCAACTCTTATAGGAATTGGCCCTTATAGGCTTCGAGAATTGTCTACGTTTCTGAGGGGATCAGTGAGTCTTCCAAAATTATATACCAATTATGTGCCAGGGACCGTGCTAAGAAAAAGAAAGATAGTCCCTGCCCTACAAGAGCTTACAAACTAATTGGAGACAACACAAAAGGAAGATGGGAAGGGGAAGATTAGGAGGAAACGCAGGGGTGACATGAGGGGCCCTTTCGTTCCAGGGAATTGAAACCAGGCAGAGCTAGAGATACAAAATGGAGTGATGCAGAAGTCCAGGTCCCGTCCTCTGCAAAGGAAGGTTTTGGGGGTCCTCTACCCTCCGGTCTTCTGATAAGAGGAGAGAGGTAAGACTTGAACCCAGGTTTCCTTACCAGCTTAGAGTTGGTGGCTCCCATTGTCTAAAAGCAATATTTATATATGTTCATGTTACCTCCCTCATTAGAATGTAAACTCCTTGGCTCTTCTGTTTTTGTCTTTGTAGCCCCGGCACCTAATATAATGTCTGGCACATAGGAGGTGCTTAATCATTGCTTGCTGATTGATCAATTCCTGGATATAAAGAGAGAGAGAAAGGACCCCTTAGGTTTTTTTGAGGGAAGATTTTTTTTTTTACTAACTCTTCTTACTTTGCCTTTTTAGTAAATCCCCTCCCTAAAAGCAAATAAAGCCTGCCTGAAAATCGACGGGAAGTATGCCGGTAGGGGCTCAAAAGTGACAATATAAGGAAATAAGGTTTAATCTAGAACCCGGAGGGCACCCTAGCTTGACAATGCAAGGAAGAGCTGAGGAAGCCTCTGTGTTTTCAGTGCTAGAAGGGAGTGGTTGGGTCATAGATGGGGAGCTGGAAGGAACCTTTGAAGACATCATTTGTCAAGTCAGCTTATGGTGAGGGAACTTAGCCCCGAAGAAATGAAACGATTTGACCAGGGTCACCCTGGGAAGAGTCTGAGGAAGGAGTCAGCTCCAGGGCTTCCTGAGTCCAGCACCCTCTTCATCCAACTCTTAGCTTCCTCTTTTGAAAAATGTAGGAGTTGGAAATGATGATCTGATCCGGGGTCCCCCCCCCCAGCTGAGAACCAGATCTAGATCCTAAGATGGCAGGGAACATATTCTTGTAGAGCCTCAGATTCTCTCTGTGGAGCTTGCTTCCGGATTGCACGTCTCCCCTAACAGCAGCACTCTGAGGAGATAACTTTAAAGGATTCCCAAGTAGAAAGAGAATGCTGAGAAGAGGAGAAGAGGAGGAGGAGGAGGAGGAGGAGGAGGAGGAGGAAGAAGAGGAGGAGGAGGAGGAAGAGAAGGAGGAAGAGGAGGAGGAGGAGGAGAGACTCCTGGGTTCTCCAGCTCTTTCCCACTGGCACATCGGTCCAAGTTTGAATGTTTTCATCCTGGGAGGCCCAGAGAGGCTGGGAGGCAGGGCTACTCCTGAGCAAACTTGGGAGGGAGCATCCTGGCTCCTTCTTGCAGACCCAAGGGCTGCTGACAAGGCCCGGGCAGGCTGCCCTCCCCTTTCCCCTCTTCCAGGTTACGTCCTCGGTGTCAGTCATTTCCTGCCTTGAGTTTAGTGAGGTTTCATGTGTAAATATGGGGCATCACTCCTCAAACAAGCCTGAGAACTTCGGTCTAGTCTAGGTCGGGGAAAGGAGCCTCAGGTTGGAGGCCAGTGAACCGGGATCTCTGCCACAGTTCTACCGTAGCAGCTTCCAGATATGGCCATCCGGCCTCCGCTTGAGGCCTCAGTTTCCTTATCTGTCAAATGGGAGAAGGGTCCCCGGCGTCGCTTGGGAGTCGGACATTTTCTGATTTTAGACAGAAGCATCTGGGAAGAGGAAGGGGCCCCGAGGCCAGGCCGACTCTGGGTCTTGCCTCTGGTCAGCGGTGCCCTCTGCCTCCCCATGGCCGGCTCCCTCCGGGCTGAGCCGCGTCCACACCCAGAATCGGGGGGATGGAAATGGTCCCTGCGCCCTCCACCTCACCCCGAGTGGTCTCAGAACAGGCCACAGGCTGATGACGAGAAATCGAGCTGGCTGGTCCTGGCTAAAGCCTTCCTGGGCTGGGATTAGGGACAAGGACCGTGGCAGGGAGGATGGAAAAACCGGGAAGCCCCTATGAGGGTCTCCTCCGTGAGGTGAAGAGTGGGACCTCAAAGGCCTTTGCAGTGTAACTATTCTGGCCTTTCTAAGGCCCCTCCTAGTCTTGGCCTCCCCTGTTCTGACACTTCATGTTCTAAGCTCTCTCCCAGCCCTGACATCCCCTGTTCTAAGCTCCCTCCCAGCCCTGACATCCCCTGTTCTAAGCTCTCTCCCAGCCCTGACATCCCCTGTTCTAAGCCCTCTCCCAGCCCTGACATCCCCTGTTCTAAGCTCTCTC